>NC_091743.1:59383478-59413478 GCF_043380555.1 Nothobranchius furzeri | reverse complement strand
ACTATATATGTATGTATGTATATATGTATACAGATTTGTCTTTTAAAACTGGTGAATATACAATTTACAGGTAATGCCTTTATGCTATGAGTATTAGAGCCACTGATGGGAAAAAAAATATAGAATTCTGAGAAAATAAGTCATAAATCTGAGTTTAATCTCAGAGTTCTGACTGGTACCTAAAACAAAAAAAAGGGAAATTGGGGAAGATTATGAGGGGGGATCAGAATTCTGACTTAAATCTTAAAATTCAGGCTTTTTTTGTTTGTTTTGATTTTTTTTAACAAAAACAATTCCTAAATAGTTTTTGTTTGTTTGGTTTTAGGTTCATGAAAAAAGTCAGAATTCTGACTTTAATCCCAGAATTTTGAAATTATCTGACTTTTTTTTCTCACTTCTTTTCTTTTTCTTCAGTGACTCTAATACTCTTAGGCAATAAGGCAGTATTAGGGCCACTGAAGGAAACAATTGAATACTGAGATAAATGTCAGAATTCTGACTTTATTTATTTTCAGAATTTTTTCTTCTTCAGTGGCCCTAATACCCCTCCGTATTATGTAATGCTAAACACTTCAAATTAACTTTTGAATTCAGCAGTTTATCATTGGATTTAGATGCAGATATCACTGTCTTGGAAAATTGGTCAGAGCAATTTGGCATTGAGTTTGATTAGTAAACTTGACAGTATTTACACTCTTACCCCCAAATTCCACTACCTCCGCTCCGCTCCGCTGCGGTCCGCCCCCGCCTTCCGCAGCCGCTCGCTTCCGAACTCAATTTTTACTGGTACCCGCTCTACAACGGCTCCGCTCCGGTGCGGAGACCTGAGGTGGGCAAACAAGCATGCGCGGGATTTTCAAGATCTTGCGATACAGTCCGAGCAATAAACGCGGAAGTTAGATCCAAACACCCGTTGTGTGGGAGAAGCATCGACATGAGCTGTTCAATCTGCCCATCATTTGTGTTGAGATCAGCAGTGTTTGGATCAACAAAATGTGACTACTTTGATAGCGGAAACTGTATTTATGGCTTACTTTTGGGCATTTAAAGTTCAGCCGCCATTGATAGTTGTTAAAAGTTGTTAAACCTGTGCATATGAAACAAAAAACGCCTTTTGTTTATCGATTTATTGTGAAAAACGGAAGTTGTGCTTGCTCCTTTTCCTGTTGGGCCGTTGTGATTTCTGTCCATTGATTGCGGAGGTGCTCCGGCGTCCGGCAAAAATAGGATCGATTCTATTTTTGCCGGACACCGGAACAGAGGGCGGCGCACGGCGCCGCACTGCCGGAGCACGGCCGCAGTAGTGGAATTGCTCTGATTGACTACAACGGGACCGATTTTGCTCCGGCGTTCGTGTCGGAGCGGAGCGGAGCGGAGGTAGTGGAATTTGGGGGTTAATCTTCTTAGGAATTACATGATGTCCACACAAGGCGTACCACTGTTCTCCATGCCCTTCCTGTCTGTCTACGTGAGGAAACCTCTGGGTTTTTGAGGACATGTGTGGTAAGTCCCAGTATTGTAAATTTGAACAAATCATTCTATTTATTTATGCATAAAGACAACACAAGGACAACGCACATGAACATTTTGGAAAATGTGCTATTGTTTCAACTACAAACCTTTGGCAAGATGTTTAAGCCTGCCACACACGAGAGCAATCAGCTGAGCAAACGGCCTCGAATGACTGTTTGCTCAGCAGATACCTCGCCATGTGCGCCTGATTTTCACTGAGTTTTCTGCCTCACGAGACGCTGAGGTGAATATCTGACCAGTTAGATATTTTCTGCCTCACAGGGGTAAAAACTCGCTGTGTGTGCACTACTGAGCTGCTGGCTAAGCTGAAATATTCTAGTGGCCAATCAAAGCACTTTCTCCGCTCACATGACCCCAAGATGTATTCAGATGCAGCCCCTTACCGTGTCTGCGTGTCTGAAAAATAAACAAAACGGTACCTTGCGGATCGATGGGCCCACTGTTTCCATTACCCTTTCGGAAGGATTCTGGGTCTTCCAGGTGCATCTCTTGGAGTAAATTGGCATAAACTCCTTGCCTGGTCCATCTTTCCAGCTACTGTAACCATATTTTCCTAACCTTCAAATGCCGGTGGCGGCGACGTTTCAGCAAAAACGGATAGGCATTTCCTCCGTTTCCAGCTCTGTCTCTGTGTTGTTTCTTTTCTGACATGCAGACAGGGGGCTGCCATCTTGGGGTCATGTGAGCGGAGAACGTGCTTTGGTTGGCCACTAGAATATTTCAGCTCAACCAGCAGCTCGGTAATGCGCACACGGCGAGTTTTTACCCCTGTGAGGCGGAAAATATCTTAACTGGTCAGATATTAACCTTAGTGTCTCGTGAGGCGGAAAACTCAGTGAAAATCAGGCGCACATGGCGAGGTATCTGCTGAGCAAGCGGTCATTCGAGACCGTTTGCTCAGCAGATGGCACTCATGTGTGGCAGGCTTTAAAGCACTGAGAATGATCAATAATCACTGCAAAGAATTCAAGCAGCTTTCATTAGCGTAACGCTGGCACACACGGAAGCCATCTCACTTTATTCGTAAATGAGAGCACAAAGCAACAGAATGAACTGGAGTAGGGCTGGGCGATATGGCCTAAAATCAATATCACCATATATTGAAGATCTCACCTCGATAACGATAAGTAGACAATAACTACAGGAATGCGTAGCAACAATATTTGTCCACTAGATGGGGCTGTCTCATGTATTACAATGACTAAAATTTTACATGACTCAAGGTGCTACAGCTTCTTAAAGGGACATAAATGTGGCCAACTTACACATCTTTTCATTTTTTTTATTATCAAATTTATTGACATGGGAAAAATTATCTGGATGAGAGACAAGAACTTGGATAGCGATAAATCTTTGACATGTTGCCCAGCCCTAAACAGGAGTCTATCAGACTGCATTTATTGTTATTTACATGAAAATCTACTGAAATAAAAATGGCCACAGTCAGAGTTTCAGTTCAGATGTGATTAGTGTATGATCTCCCTTTCATTTTTGTAAGGATGATACCAATGAGCCGGACCTCAGGGATGCAGCAGTTGTCCTCCTGACAATCATCACAGATGATGCCGAGAGTCCGGTTACGTACGACCCAGTGAGAATCTGTTATCCTCGAGGGTGATGTGATTGTCAACCTCTCCAGCCTTCCTGATGCCTTCCTGGTAATGTTCGGCCTCATCTATGCCTTACATCTAGATTATCCGAAGGGACTGACCAACACATTTGAGTTCACGCAGAAAATCTTACTTGGTCTTGATGAGTCTAAACTGTCACCCACGCTGCAGAGTCAAAAATGACCTGATGTTACACGTGTAACTCAAAATCTGAAAGAGTGGTGGATTCAGATGACTCACTCTGTTAGAGCACTGTCCACATCCACAATGTAATTTACTATTTGTCTGCTCTTTAATTGTTGATGTTAAAGTAACACACCACCATTTGGGCAAATATGTTCATTTTCCACTTCTCCTTGAGTTAACCCTCCCACTGTCCTAATGGGTGTGACCCCCGCGAGGAAAGTTGACCATTGAGCAGGGTTGATGGTTTATCCCTTGAGGTCCACGTGGCAGGGGTGAGGTGGTGCTCACTCCTCACCCCGTCACGTGGACCTCAAGGGATAAACCATCAACCCTGCTCAATGGTCAACTTTCCTCGCGGGGTCACCCATAATGACAGTGGGAGGAACAGTTGAGTTTTACCTTTTCTCTGTTCGTCCAGCCGTTCTGAGTCTGGCAACTCATTTGTGGCTTTAGTTTAGCGTGAATAATTGAATCGGATTATCCCATAGGCTAATCCGATTCAATACTCAACTGGTTTTATGCCAAATGGCATAAAGTACTCACTGACTTACTTGATAGTGGTTAGTGTAATTCATATTTTGTTAATGTTGAATCAATGTGCATCCTGATGTTGCTTTAAACCACCTACTCAAAGAAAGACTACACACTGCTGTTGTCCAGTTTTCAAAAGTGTGCGTTTGTAATTGTTTCTTTCAAATTTTGTTTTATTTTCTGTTTGAGTTGGCTTAATCAGTAACTTTAATTTGATCATAATTTGAAAATATATTTAATATAAACTCCAAATATTTAAGTTTATTTATGGTCTGATATACTCAAATATCTGAGTTTATAAACTCAGAAAATATGAGGCAACTGATTGCCTTACATTTTTTGAGTTCTGCCTACTTATTCGGGTTTACAGTGTACGAACTGTAAAGATTTTGTGGTGTCAGAGTTCACCTAACAGTTCAAGTGTTCATTTTTTTGCTTTGTGTGTTCACAGGGCATGCTCAGTTGAAGTTTCCATCTCTGCGCGTTCAAGATGTAAGAAAAATAATACGAAAGAAATGCAACAATGAAAACTTCAAAAAGGCATCAACAACCAAGCAAGTGGATCCATAAAATGGACTGATTTTTTAAAGGCATTTTTAAAAAGTCTTTCAAAATGGACAGAATTAACGCGTCATGTTCAGAACAGTTTGCGTTCTCATCTTTGATTAATCCTGGTAAACAGGTCTGTTTTTGTTCTGTTCTAATTCTCTCTGTTTAATAAATGTAAACAAAATGACTTAGCTATTTTATTTACTCTTTTTTCTCTGCATAAAGACAAAGTATCAGTAAATAGTGGAAATTAAATGTATTGGTAGTAAGCAAATAGCAGATGTTAAATGTTACTTGCAGTATGTGTTTATAGAAAAAATAGAGATACTTAAATGTACTAAAAGAATATTACGTCAAGTTTACTGTAAAGTGTACTTTCAAAACTGTAAGTATACTCAATTATATAAGAAGTACACTACAAGTAAACATACATTATTACTTTAAGTATAATTTTAAGTATACTTTCAAAGAGAAAAGTATACTCAATTATTTCAGAAGTGCACTACAAGTAAACTTATAATGTTACTTAAAGTTTATTTTTAAGTATACTTTCAGGGGCAAAAGTTTACTCAATTTTATTAGAAGTAAACTTATACTGTTACTTTTAAGTATACTTTCAATGAGAAAAGTATACTCAACTATATCAGGAGTACACTACAATTAAACTTATATTGTTACTTTTAAGTATACTTCCAAGGAGAAAAGTATACTCAATTATATCAGAAGTACACTACAAGTAAACTTATAAGTATACTTTCAAGGAGAAAAGTATACTCAACTATATCAGGAGTACACTACAAGTAAACTTATATTGTTACTTTTAAGTATACTTCCAAGGAGAAAAGTATACTCAATTATATCAGAAGTACACTACAAGTAAACTTATATTATTACTTTAAGTATAATTTTAAGTATACATTCAAAGAGAAAAGTATACTCAATTATTTCAGAAGTACACTACAAGTAAACTTATAATGTTACTTAAAGTTTATTTTTAAGTATACTTTCAAGGGCAAAAGTTTACTCAATTTTATTAGAAGTAAACTTATACTGTTACTTTTAAGTATACTTTCAATGAGAAAAGTATACTCAACTATATCAGGAGTACACTACAAGTAAACTTATATTGTTACTTTTAAGTATACTTCCAAGGAGAAAAGTATACTCAATTATATCAGAAGTACACTACAAGTAAACTTATAAGTATACTTTCAAGGAGAAAAGTATACTCAATTATATCTGAAGTACGCTCCAAGTACACTTGTGAGGTTACTTTAAGTATACTTTCAAAGAGAAAAGTATACTCAATTATATCAGAAGTACACTACAAATAAACTTAAATTATTACTTTGAAGTATACTTGTAGTATACTTCAAGTATACTTTTAGCGGCCCAATTTAGTCCCAAGGAGTACACTTCTAAGTAAACTTTAAGAACAAGTATGCAAATAAACTTCTGTACACTTAAGTATACTTGAAATTAAATACTTAAAGTATACTTCTTTTTCGTAAGGGATCTCTACCAACTAGAAAAACAAACAAAAAAGGTACAAACCTCAACACTAACAAGGAAAAAGAGTTATGGGAATTCCCCGTCTGGCCACCAACCACCTCTGAGCAACAGCTGCCACGGTGTTACAAACTATCTTTTCATTTTTAATGGTTATTCAGACCCTGTTGGTGTCACTGGGGAGTTTTGGAGACTGCTATATCATTATTATTACTAGACTGATTGTATTTCACACAATTTAGGAAATATTTTTTTATCTACATTTTACATTGTGGGTTTTATGTCCTTCTAATTTGTTAAAATGAACAGGGAGAAGTATCAGAGAGAATGTAATTTTTTTTTATTCTCCATTACACGATGACCCCCTCCCTCGTCCCATAGCACCCACAGGCAGCCCAATTCTTGCACAACAGGCTCCCTCCAAGCTGCAGTGTGAGTGGGACATGTGAACTCTGAGTCCAGACTACAAATGAATCATGGTGTTGGTATAGTGCCTAAAGTCAACCACTAGTCTCTATGGTCTTTTATAGTCAGCCCTGAATTCTTTATAAGGGAGGATTCTCTCCTCGTACAACAGATTTTCATCTGTGTGCAGTTGCTAACACTGCTGGACATGTCATCAGTCTTTCTTACACCTACAGTCAATGTGGAATCATTAGTTAGCCTCACAGATGTGCTGCACTGAAAAATCCCTCATGTATGCAAGAGAGATGACATGCAAATGCAGAAAGAAATGCGCAAACTGACACCTCTATTGTTTACAATCAAACCTCTGCTGACAACATCGACAGCAGGCCTTTTGTATCTCACTTTCTGTTGCTTAGAGTGGTTTCAGGAGTTATTTCCTGTTTGGGCATACCTTTCATAACCTCATTAAAAATACAATGTTATCGGAGCATGACTTGTAAAAGAAATGGATCGTAATGTTAAAATATGCTTTAAATTGACCCTGAGGTGGTGTTAGAACTGCTACTGTTGGGTTCAGACTGCAGCAGGTGGTGTGGAGCGGAAAATGAAGAAACATGTCAGAACAAGACTGATATGTTTAAGCTGCATGTTGTTTCTTTACTGGAGACTTCGGTTTGACTGTTCGGAGAAAGAACTAAACACACACACGTTTCTGCTGTTGTAAATTCACACACACACACACACACACACACACACACACACACACACACACACTCACTCACACACACTGTAGTCACATATTCATGCTTCCATTTAAATGCATTCAAGCACAAAAAGATGAAAAAACCGCAAAACAGATATGAACAGATTTGCTATAGAGTAGAATACAATACTAATTTTAAGCCAGTTTTTGTGCTCATAGATGTTCACATAGCAGCTTAGCAGAGCTAGCTACTTTAGGCTTACCCAGTATATTTCAATAATCTACAGAAAAATTAAATGATGTACTGCCATTTTTATTACTGCATGTACATTTCGACATAACTCCAGGAGACCAGGAGAATAATAATCGATAGCTTACCAAAAATGAACCTCTCCTGATTGCAGAAGATGTCAACTCACAACAGAGCGGCCCACCGGACTGAAGTTGCGAGGGGACTATTCAGGCCAAAGGGGGTGCATGGGTGGCCTTTCATTAACCCTGTTAGGGTCTTTTTAGCACATACTGACTCAAGAAAAGTATTTTAAAATAGGAAAAAGTTCCAATGTATCCCTTCAAAGACAGCACTTCACTGTGTAGAGAAGAGAATTTTGATTTTCTAAAATGATTTATGACATAATTATTTAACAAAATAAAAAAAACATAGTTTATTTTTATTTATGGTAAAATATAGTTAAATTGAATTTCTACAATTGTCATGTATAGTCTGGCCAATAACTAACACTGGCCTCAGGGATTGTTGAGTTAGAAACGTGACCAGTTTCATTTTTGACACCACTCTGCAGCCCTCTGCTGACCTAAAACCACACTTTGTGGAGCGGGTAGGTGCCCAAGGGTGGGCTCTTTACCAGCTTTATGGCTGTTAGCTGTATTGATAGTGGTTAGCATTTTCAGTTCACCAATCATCAATCGGAGTCTGGAACAAGCCCCCATAATTTGGGTCTGAAAATGAAGCCAATATGGAAGTGACAAAAATTGCAGTTCCACCCTCATCCACTGGGGGCTGGTGTCAGAAGCGAGCAGATCTTCATTGACTCCCATGTTAAAAATACCAATTTCACAGCAGAAATAAACATGTTTACAGCCTGGTACCAAAACATGTTTTAGGTTTAATAGATCTAGTTTACACTCATGACAACTCTGAGGGGTATTAATTTTTTGGTCACTCTTCTGTTTAAGTGTATTAAATGCCTAAAATTCTGTATAATTAATGAGCATCAGACCCACGTGACCACAGAGCTAGCTCCGGGGAAAGGCCTCAGTCTGAGCCTCGGCCTCGCCTGAAAACTGTTCCGCAGTTTTTAGTCTCTCAACTTAGACCATTAGTTGTAGCGTTTGTGCATTCTGTTTTGGATATTGTTTGTGCAATTGTTGGACAAAATGACTTGCTGTGATATTAATTGCACTAATAGAACGTCCAAGGAGTCTCCACTTCATTTTTTTACGTAAGTAAAGTTATATTTATGTATTTTAGATCACTGCTGCTCTTGCACTAGCTGAGCTATGATTTTAACATGTACTGTTTAACCATGAAATTTAAATGTAATAGGGTAAAAGCCAGTGCATTTAACTTAACGCTGCATTTTTGAAGATCGGTTGAAATATGACATGTTGGTGGAGCTGGGTTCCGACTATCGGTATGGTCCCCTCCCCTCAGCTGCAGCTTGGCACATTTCTGATTGCAGCGGCGCCTGTCTGCTGCGCGGGCTGCCAGCTTATGGAGCTCCTTGGATGGAAACCGATGTTTTCCACCCCGTTCTCCCCAGCTGCAGCTCGGCGCATCTCTGATTGCGGCGCCTGTCCACTACGCGGCTGCCGGCTTGTGGGTTTCTCGGGAGACCTCTGTGTTCCACCCGGGTTTACCCAGCCGTCAGCCCGGCGTATGTCTGACTCAAAAGCTCCGGTGTTGTGCACAGTTAACTCCGGTTGTAGCTAGGTAGCTACCTCCGTTAGCTTAGCTCCCACCTCTGCGTTAGCTTTGGGTTAGCTTGTAGCTACATCGCTTCAGTTCGACAGGTGTTGTCATTTGATCCCAGCCTTACAGCCCCACCCTCAGCTCCACCTCTTTTCCATTTTTTGGAATTGTCTGGGTTTGACGGAACCTGTGACACTGTCAAAATGGCGGTGGTAGCCACCACCCATTTTAGCACAAAAATGTATAACTGGAGCCTTTGGAAACAAATTGTCCAGTATATATGTCGATGGTCTGGAACTAAAAGTAAGAGAATAATGTATTTGGAGGCGAAGCAAAGAGCTAAAACCAGAGTGAACATTGGTGCAGCCTGCACTAGTTTGAAGGAACTACAGGAGGCAACAAAATCACAGACTGATGGTGTCCTGGCTTTGATGTTACTGGAATTTTAAGTAATAATGTTTTTGGTTGAACAGTGTGGAACTTTTAACTTCATGGTTTATTTAGTATCAGTAGGCTCATGTTAGTGTTAAGCCTGATTCATGCTTCTCCGTCTGCGTCAGTGCGGAGACACGCAACATACTTGCGAGCTTGCTGGAGAGCTCCGCAAGGACGGACGGAGTCAAGCTCTCTTCTCTAAACATCTGTCAGTTGAGACGGACAAGGCAAGCTTGTGATTGGTCAGAACGCCGCTGTCATCTACACCGCCGCCATTACGCCCTCAAAAACATAAAGAGAGCCGAGGATAACTAGCGGCAGACACAGAGCAGCTTGAAGAATACATCGCGAAAAAACTCTAAAATATGAACGTTTAACTTCCCTGTGATTGGAGGAGTGAAGATATGCAGCAAGTGTTTTATTTGTGGATGGAAATGACAGGGAACGTGGGCTTAGAGGTGGGTGAGTGTATGAAGAGGTGGAGGAGAATGAGAGACAAATTTGTTTGTGTTAAAAAGTCTTAAATACAAAAAAAACACAAAACACACTATCTTGGACCGATACATGACAGGATACCACAGAACAGCGCTACGCCCTCTGTTGTCCTGCTGGGGAATTGCTTTGCAACACTCCCCAGGAGACGGAGAAGTATGAGAGCGGAACGCTTCCGTCAATACGTACGTGTCTGTCCCTTGCGAAGCTGACGGAGAAGCATGAATCAGGCTATAGCTCGTTGTTAGCCTGCTAGCCACAGCAGGCTGCAGCAGGGTTGTCCACAACTGTTGTAATTCCACTTTCAACCAGAAGGCTGGAGGAGCAGGAAACTGCTCGGTGTTACTTCACCAGTTTGTCTGTTGTTTTTAACCTGTCATGTCAACACTCCCGATTTCTTCCTCCTTGGTTTAAATCGTATTTCAATTGGACTCACTTTTTTACTTTAGCAACCAAAAACCTTTATTTTTATTTTAGGCATCAAAAACAAATAATTTCTTTTTGAGTGAAAAGTTTTGAAATAGTTAATTTAACAATTTCTGCCTCGAGCTGCAATTCCCCCTTTTCTGGCTCTGCAAAATAAAAATAAAACATTTGGACCAGGAATGTTATAAATAATGTACAACTTGTGGGGAAAAGTCCTTTTCATGCCAGCATAGACATTTGTTATGAAACAGGTTGTACCTGCATAAACACATTCAAATTGACACCATAAAACAGGTGTTCTGACATCATACTTCCAAAGTGTAAATCGTAAAATTTCCAGATTAAATTGAAACATGGAAGAACACCTTCAGTCGATTTTAAGTCAATTTAAAACAAACAAAAAGCCAAAGTTGATATGCACTATAAATCCTAAAAGAGAGAACAGCCTAAAAAAGATGATTTCAGTAAGAGAATGATTGTTTCGCTATAGAGAGATTTGTTTATTTCTCACAACACAGGCATATAGTACACAACAGCAGTTCTGAGTGTAAACATGCTGAGATATGAGTTTTATCACCCTCATATCACTGACATATGGGATTCCAGTATCTCTTGAGCTTGTGTGTGTGTGTGTGTGTGTGTGTGTGTGTGTGTGTGTGTGTGTGTGTGTGCGTGCGTGCGTGCGTGTGTGTGTGTGTGTGTGTGTGTGTGTGTGTGTAGGTGTGTGTGTGTGTGTGTGTGCGTGCGTGCGTGCGTGCGTGCGTGCGTGTGTGTGTGTGTGTGTGTGTGTGTGTGTGTGTGTGTGTGTAGGTGTGTGTATGTGTGTGTGTGTGTGTGTGCGTGTGTGTGTGTGTGTGTGTGTGTGTGTGTGTATGTGTGTGTGTGTGTGTGTGTGCGTGCGTGCGTGCGTGCGTGCGTGCGTGTGTGTGTGTGTGTGTGTGTGTGTGTGTGTGTGTGTGTGTGTGTGTGTGTGTGTGTAGGTGTGTGTATGTGTGTGTGTGCGTGTGTGGTTGCATCAGGAGAGCTGTTGTCCATGGCAGTCGCACTTTTGTTTTCTCTCTTTCTCTCTTTTTTAATATTGCCATCCTGAACAGGCAGGTGCATGCGGTCACACAAACACACACCATTCATGCCTTCACTCACTTTTATCACTCGGTCTAGTGTGCAAGAAGCAGCTGTATGTAATCACTCTGGCTTGTAACAGCTGTCTCTGTGTTTTAAAAAGAATTCCATTTATCAAATGATAAAATCGGCTTTATGACAAGTGTTATGATTTGAGGTGTCCAAAAGCTAACATCAAATCTCTTCGCATCTCATGGAGAAGTAAATTCACTGCAGACAACAGTTTCAGCGTTCCACGTTCCTCCTTTTCTCTGTTTATCTTTTTTCCCCCTGTTGTTTAAAGAAAAATACACCAATCTGACAAGGGACACTGACACCTTTCATCACCAACCTTCCTCTTTATGCAACAACAGCATCAAGGCCAGATGCTACGAATAGGTACTGTAAACACTCCAGCTTTCCTCCTCCCTTCCTCCAACACAATAAAGGCATGCGAGTCTGTGGCTGCCATATGCCAAACTTGAGCTGACTGAATTAGTGTGGAGGGAAGAATGAGTAAAACTGATTTTTTTTTATTAAATCACTTGTGAACAAGTTTCTATAAGACAAACACTCTTTCTCTAATTTCATCTTTGTAAAACTGGCTAATTCCTAAAGAAATTGTGTAACTTTATCATTCTTTTGTTTGCTTTAGTTGGTGTTTAAGTGTGAGTCAGTAAGTGAGCTGTTCCTTAGATATGGCCTTTCTCTGTCAGAGATGAGCACCTCTCTCTCTCTCTCTCTCTCTCTCTCTCTCTCTCTCTCTCTCTCTCTCTCTCTCTCTCTCTCCTATTCTGCAAGCTGCAAACATGTCTGGACAGCTTTGTATCTCATCCCTCTCTGGATAAACACAGGCAGGAAATGAATGTGGTTTTACAATGATTCACTCCATACTGGAAGCATTTGTTGTCAAAGAAATCCATTCAGAGCAGCTTTGGCTTCACATGTTTACTATTTTCTCCTGCTTTGGTAGATATGTATCGTCTCATTTGGCTGTTTCCTCCTGCTGCAACTCACCTTACTGCAAATGCTTTTTTTTTTTTTGTCTCCAACTTGGGTTGTTGTATCTGTTTCCAGCATTAGCATTAGCAACTCCACCACACAGCAAAACTCCATCAGGCTTGTGTTATTTGTGAAGATAAAACATCAACGTTGCAGGACAAACAGAGGCAGTGGTACAGTCGTATTGCTGTTATCCAATCCGAGGCAAGATGTTGATATATCATATAATAAGACTGACATATTATTATTATTATTAGGAAATGTGTTGTCTGATGCTACTTGTACGTAATGAAACAGGTACATGTGAGACCCCCCCATCCCCCCCCTCCCACCCCCCAATGAAATTTCCGACATTCATTCCTACTAGGCTGCAAATGAGCCACATCTTTAAAGGTGATATACTTTTGCAAATAGTTATTTGGTCAATGTTTATGACACTCTTTCCTCTAAATCCCTCTTGCGTAAAGTAAGTTCAGCTGTTTCAGTTTTTACATTTTCAGTACCTTCCAGAATGAGCCGTTTCGTGGCTTTCTCACTCATAGCAAGTTTGTACTGATCACACCCACCCATCCTCTGCTCAGGCTGCTATAAGCTGAGAAGCTCTGATATCTGGGAGGGTTTTTTTAGAGCAGAGTCACTGCTCCACCAGTCTGGAGAGCTGAGAGGCGGATCTATGCAAATGTCCCCATTTGTGACATCACAAACTAGAACTTTTTGAAACAGCTTGTTTGAGGCACATAGTTTCTCAGACCAATGTTATTTCACATTTGGAGTTTTTATAGAGGCAGTAGAGACCTGCATAGCAGCACAAAAGGATGCAAAATGATTCCACTTTGTGTGAGGCATTTTTCTGAATTGTATTTTCTGTGAAAACCTGTCATTTTTAGTCCTTGTCTCCTTTTTCTTTGTCTTTCTCTCCTTACAATATTCCATTTTTTTCATGTCCCTTTTCTTGCTGCATTCTCTTTATTAGTAGAAAGTTGAAGTGCCTGAGGCCAAATCCTAAGCTATGAAGTACAGCTGGTTGTTGGTCAGAGTGATGAGTTTTACCTTTAGCTGAACCACACAGGTTGCTTTTTGCTCATGGGCATTCCTGCTCTGACGTGAGAACAACATGCACATATACCATGAGCCTGGCTTCCTGGTGGTAACAACTACCATCAAGCTTTAAAATGTTTTCTCATCATGTATGCAAAAAGACAGCAATGACTGATTGGTGTTGTTGTTTGTGAGGACCTGGGCTGAACATTGAAGCATTATGAGTTCATGGGTTTTTAATCTTCACAACATGACGACTTCCCACAGACGTTGTGTCTGTTTGAGATAAATCGCCCATGGAGTTTTGTCTGCTGGGGCTAAAATTGATGTTAAGGTTTACAAGTCATGAATGTTAGTGCATCAGCATCAAACAATAGCCGTTATGCCTTCAACAAACCAAAGATGTCAAATGAGTGTCTTTTATAAACAGTCCAAGAAGGCTCTGACTGACCCAAACAATGTCTTCTTGTCTTTCCATAAATCTATTTAGATTTAGAATCCAAATTTCCTGCCTCACTTTCTGCAGCATCGTCTGATGAACTGTTTTTGTTTTACATTGGTTTCACTCCCCACATTTACTTCCATGGCTGACATCGAGGATGTTTCCAGCCACAGCTGTTTTCCCTGGTACGGGGCAAGTAGACAGTGAGCAAGCCAATGGGTTTTTTTTTCTAGACAGAACTTTCATAACAGGTGGAGGCCTAAATGTAAAAATTTGATAGGAAAAATAAACTATTTCAGCTTTGGGAATACTGAAGCATATCTGAATTGGAACCCTCTCTCATTCAGTCCGTTTACATGCACATCTAAGTCCATCTCACTATCCTATCCTAAGTAAACACACTGAGGGATCCTATTGCTCATCTACACTGGTAATGATCATTTTTACAGTTTAACAATGCTTAACATCAATTTGAATGGAATGGAAAACATACAGTAAAATATAAGGATAGTTAGTACGTTTGTTAATGTAGGTAAATGTCACAGCAATGGTGATATTAAGACAGGAAGTCAAAGATTGTTGATTTAATTTCTAAATATTCAATTTAAAATGACAAAGAAACACAAAAGAACATTTCTGGCTTCAGTTTGTCATCAGACACACATGGACACTACCTTTCATCAGGACTGAAGAGCTCTGGGGACAGGTGAGCTCTACCTGGTGTCAGAATACGATCATGTTCTCAAAAGTCATTTAGAAAAGTTTACAGGTGTTTCAGTCAACCATTTCCTCTCTTCAGAAAATCAATCTGTGTTTTTATTTTATTCAGTTGGTAAGCCTGATTAATAATTTATCCGTGGAATGAGCAGCACAGCAGAATGTATAACAGTCAAATATCCCTGCAATACTATCCTGTTGACATTCACTCATATTTTGAGCTTCAAGTTCTTCCCCGTGTGTGACTGGCACCTGATTGGAACTTGTATATGCTAAAGAGGGACCATAACCACCTGATTGGTTGACCATCAACAACTCCTCTATGAGAAATGGGATCCACAGCTAAGCAAAACCAGACCCGACCAGCATCAGGAGATGCCAAACTGTTGTGGCTGCACATGCATGTTCTACAAGCTACTGAGGCCTCTGACAGTGTGAAAATTACCAACATGTTCTTTTATACTTTTATTTATTGTGTGAATATACAATTATCCACTCTACCAAGCAACTCAAACCAGAATGAACAGCAAATGATCACTTTGAGGTTGTTTCATTTCAAGTAGCGCTATGCTTTCTCAGAATAAACAAGGATGTCATCAATTGATATAGCTAAACAAGAAGTGGTAAAATGGTAAATGGCCTGTATTTGGTATAGCACATTCTAGAATCATGGAACCCCCCAAGGCACATTACAACACAATCAGTCATTCACCCATTCACACACACATTTACACACTGGTGGGGATGAGCTAAGATGTAGCTACAGCTGCCTTGGGATGCACTGACAGAGGCAAGGCTGCCGAGCATTGGCGCCACCGGTCCCTCCAACCACCACCAGCAGGCAAGGGGGGTTATGTATGCCCAAGGACACAACAACAGCAACAAACAGAGCAGGGCTTGAACCTGCAACCTTCTGATTATGGGGCGAGCACTTGACTCCTGTGCCACCATCACCCCATGACATGAAGAAGACGCAGCAGCACTCCAGAGGTGTGTGTGTTGCTTATGTGTCAAGTCCATTTTTTACACTTCTGGAACATGTCAAACTCCACAGTTTAGATCAGGGGTGTCGAACTCAAATTCACACTGGGCCGAAATGAAAATCTGGGACGAAGTTGTGGGCCAAACTTAATATATTTTGAAAAAGTGATGGCAAATTTGCACATTTTCCTTATAAACATATATGCAATTTTGAACCTTTTAATTTGGAAACAAACTTATTTTTGCATTAACACTGAATGTGGGATAACCAGTTACACACGAGCAAGTCGGTTTTAAGTAAAATGCATCAGTGGTATTCATTACTTGTGGTATAATCAGCATTTTTAAAATCTATTCAGGATTTATGTTTTCTTGTTATTTATTCATTTTTCTTTTTTATTCTCTTTTCTCCTGTAATAAGTGTCATCGCTGCTGTGACATCTAGCTTTCCCCACTGAGGAACAATAAAGGGATTTTCTATTCTATTCATCTATCTGCAGCCTTTCCACTTCCTGTTTTACTGTAGGTTAAATATTTTCTCACAGGCAAACAACAAAATAAAAATATCATTTTATCTTAAATGAAAGTGCAACATCTCACCTGTTAACTTTCATGTTTTGGAGCAGAAAAAGAGCATAAAACCAAATATTTAAAGCTCAGTTTGCTCCACTGGTTTACTGTGATGCTCACCTGTTCCAGCCAGACACCTGCATCATGGGGTTAAGGAGCTCTGAGCAGAGGAGACTCTTGTTGTCCTTTTGTTGTCTTGTTGTTCATCTTCATCATAATAATGACAACAGGTGCTCACATAGGTTTGTGCTGATGAACATGTCTGAGCAACTTGACCACGTTATTGTGTGTCGGGGAGGAAAAATAAAAACTACAGCAGCCACAGAGTCATGTTGATTTCAGCGTGTTGCTGCTCGCTGGAGTTATATCAGCTCTGTCTGGAAGTTAGTTGGAAAACTTTCTCTTTCAGTCGTGAACACATTACTGAGCGGTTAAAATCTCCATTTCTGGGCTTCAACGTCGGCAAATAGCTGAGTAAACTTGGCGCTGAGTGAGAGGAGTGTTTAGTTTGTCCGAAAGAGCGAGCTGCAGACACCGGCAGCAGACACTGGAAAAAACACAAAGGAGGGGGCGCTTCGGCTCCGCGCTACTGCTGCAAAGCATCATGAGAGTTGCAGTCTTTGCGGTAAAATTGGCTAGCAGGTCAGTTTTAATATATTTTTGATATTTATCTCACGGGTCACAAAAAAAATACTCCGTGGGCCTTGTGTCTGACACATGTGGTTTAGATCGAGCCAGACAGGAAGTTTAACACAAAAGAAGTGTAAAAAATAAAAAGAAAGTACATCATTACCTGTGAAACTTCCGTAGCCGAGTTAAACATAACAGAAAATAACCCACAGACATTTTTGGATGTGTGTAAACTACCAAAATCACATCTAGCAATTCTCCTACAATTTTGTGATCTAATTGAACCTGGTGCATGGAAAAGTTTCACTGCCAATTTGCATCTGAAACGCTCCTGGTGGGAAGAGAGCTCAGTGGTAAAACACATCTATGTTACACAACATGCACTTCTGGTGAAAAGGCTGGGTTTATGACTTTTCATTGTTTTTGTCTTGGTAAGGTCGGCAAAGGGTTAAATGTTTTTTTTTTTAATAATTAAAATAGACTGTTGAAATCACAGTCAAAGATGTAATCATGGCAAACTGTGTCCACACACACACACACACATCCCACACACACACCCCATCTACATCGTGGCTCTGGTAGACAAGCCGTCTCTCTCATCGGGGAAAATGGTGATAGACGGTTTCTCGTTCAACAGTTGGGTTGAACTGTATTGACTTTATCCTCTCTGTGTGCAGACTTAAATCACTGCATATGGGAATCGGACATATGTAGGCCATAGATGGCTAAAAACTCTGCAAGAGTAATACAAAGACCGATCGATAATCCCCGCTAAACCATAATCCCATTAACAGCAACAATGATGGGCAGCAAATGTTTCTCTTCAAGACTTGATTGTTTTCTTTCCTTTTGATCCTCGGAAAGCTCTCAAGAAGAAACTTCAGAGTGACCACATATGTGCTCTGTTTCATCCCACCCCTATACTCATGATTCTGTCTATGGTAAACCAGTAAACAGCCTGTGAGGGAAGTATGGTATATTTTGTGTTTACAGCCCTGTTTGTTGCCCAAACAGCTTGTTCTAATTACTATACTCAAACCTAGGTGAGCAAGACTCGCTATTGCACTGGTTTGGATGGGGGGGGGGGGCACCACATGCTTTTCATTAGATAAGACGAGCAGCAGCAGCTATCCTGTGTAATTTCTGTTTTTGCGTCAGGATAAATAAGGGAGAAATCATAGTTTTGGACTCTATTTGTGGCTAATCCTCTTTTCAGACGGCTGAAAGGATGTAACAAATCTCGAGCAAACGCAGTCTTTATTCGGGGTTTTTAATTTGTAGCTGAGGCCATTTAAAGAGGCACATGTTCCCTCAGAAACTAAGACATCTGTTGTCTGTGAGAAGGGAGCATCGGGGAGGAGGAGATCAGGGATGGAGGCGTCTCTACAGTCCCGTCCATACCAGCAGTGGCTGCGATGCTAAGTAATTGGTAAGAGGCCTGTGCGTGAGGAAGTGAAAGAGTGGCGTCTGGGTGGCAAGCCAGAAAGGAAGGAAGACAGGCCACTTCATTCCCACAGGATGGAGGGGGGGGAAGAGAAAAGAGCAACGAAAATGCACAGAAGAACGGGAGTAATGGCCAATACCCCCCCCCCCCCCTCCTTCCTTCTGTTCTCTCTGTATCCCTTCCAGACCCAGACTCCAGACTAGCTTCATCCTTGTAATTTCGATTAATTTCTTCCACATTTTCCTCAGGGATTAGGCTGCAACTCCCCACCCCCTCCCACTCAAATACACACACACACACACACATACACACACGCTCAGTTCATCCCCCACCACAGATTTTTATTATTCTCCCTGTTTCCCTTTACATCAACCACCAACAATCAGAAAATGATAGTTTTTAATGACCAAACATCAGTAATTACTCCCGGTGATTAGAACATGACTGTGTAACTTTCAGTTTTACTGAAGATCTGCTGCTGACATCACAGCCCTCTCAGCAGTTATTTAAAACTGCCTCCAGACATATAAGCATTGTTTTGAGCAGGCAGCAACTTTTGACCAAAGTGGTTTGTTATGGAGCAATGGTATTACATTCCCATTCGGGATAAAACCTTTTTCCATTGATGAGTCCATCTTAACCCCTTAAGACCTAGGGTTCCCCAGGTGGGGGACCCTGTGATGTTAGTTCCTTAACAGGCCCAAAACAACCCTCACACTACAGAAGAAATAGTAATAATTAGCATCAAATTAATCAGCAAACCCAGCACTCCAAAGCTATCTAAACTATTTTTACCATTAAATACCATATTTACCATTTTTCGAAGAATAGTCTTCAAAATAGGCCTAGGGCTCAATAATAGAAGCTGGGAAGAACCATAGAATCGGACACAGAGTGTGAAATTGCTATTTGCATACCACAACTGTCTTTTCACAATGAACACATTGTTTGGGAGATGGATTACGTCCCCCACACACGATCAAATTTACACAATTCTCTGACTGGTGTTGATCCCACACCATGGAAATACCCAGTGACGATACTTACTGTAAGTCGTGTGTGTGTGCTAGGTGCCAGTCAAATGCACTGGAAGTGGACATTAAAGTTCCTCGAGACGAGGAGTTGCTAAGGGAAGAGAGACATAGATATGTGGGCAATGAGTCACGTCATCAACTGAATTTTTCTTTGTTTTCAACCGTGTTACCACCACATGTTGGTGTGGAAAAGCCTCATTAAAGCTACTTTGGTGCTCTTCAGTAGAAAATCTCATTTATTGGTTTGGTTTTCTCGTTTATATGAACTGTGCAACAAGTTTGGACATTTTACTGCTTGCAACCTTTTCTGTCACTTTTCAGAAAGCACCAAGTAAGTTCTGATTTCAGAAGTTGTTAACACTTCATAATGAGGGTTTGTACAGCTCACATGCTGTTTTTGAATTCACCATAGAAATAAAGTGGTACATAATCCATTATTTTTTCTTTCTTTTCTTACACAGTTTAGTAAAGTCTATTTGTTTACCTTAAATGTTTCAGCTAGTAGCTCTAGCCATCCTCAGAGATTGCCGGTGATGATGGTGGCACTTCCTTTTATCAGCGGCGTCACTTACTTTTATAAGGCGGATAAAAGGAAGTGACGCCACCATCACTCTAGGAGGATGGCTACAGCTACTAGCTGAAACATGTAAAGTAAACAAATAACTTTTACAAAACTGTGTAAGAAAAGAACAAAAAACTAAAGATTATGGACAAAAACACAGTACGAATGCAGAAAAGAATAAAGTGGTACAATAAGGTTTCTATACACTTTTAAAGGGGACATATTAAGATTTTTTGATTAAGGTATAATAGTTCTAGTTGAACTAAACATGTTTATGAAGTTCTTTGCATTAAATCCCTCTCAGAAAAAGTGATTTCAACGGTTTAATTTTTTTATTGTTTTTAATTTTCCTGACTTTTCGGGCTTTAAATCAGTTCTATTCAAATTCAAAAATGTTTTCTGAATCCCAGAGAGACATCAAGTGCTTTTGTTACTCATTGTTCAATCAGTAATCAAAACAGTAATTAATTGTAACAATAATGATCTCATATTAGTTTTTCAAAGAGTGGTTAAAGATGCTGATGGCTGTGGACAGGAAGGATCTTCTGTAGTAGTCTGTGATTTAGTAGGCTGGAAGAAGCTTCCATCTGAAGATGTTCTGTTGTTTCATGATGGTGTTGTGAAGAGGACACTCAGAGTTGTCCATAAGGTTTTTGATTTTATGAAGAATCCTTTGCACCATCATCTCCAGAGGTTTTACGGTGGTCTCCAGAACAGAACCAGTTTTTTTTATCAGGTTTCAAACATTTGAAGGACCTGAGCTTCCTCAAGAAGTACATTTAGATGGCTTCACTGTTGTACCACCAGTCTAGCCTGTTGTCCATGTGGACATTGAGGTATTCATCAACCACCTCTACATCATCTCCCATGATGCAGATTATCGTTTATTTTTTTTTAAGGAAATTTACAATCATCTTCTGTGTTTTGTCCACATTTAAGATTAGGTGACTGTTCCCACACAATGGCACAAATGATCCACCTGCTCTCTGAACTCAGTTTTTTATTTTTTTATTTATTTGTTTTTTTACCATTTCTGATCAACCCCACGACTGCAGAGTGAAGAAAATGAGACACAATTTGCAAACTCTCCCTTTTGTGATGTCACAAAAGGGAGAGTTTTTGAAACACCTTGTTCTAGTCACACAATTCACACAATAAAACACTTCATTCCTACAACTAAACCCTGACAGAAAACGGATGGACATGCGTTTTCAAGTTTGAAGCATTTTTAAAAGGAGTAGAGACCCAAAATGCACCAAAATGAAGCAAAAGGTTGCAAAATAATTACCTTTTTAAAAGCTGCTTATTTTCTTGTAAAAAGGAAAACAATGAAACTGCTGAGGGATGTTTATTTGTTTACCTTAATTATATTCAGATTAAAGCCTCAAATGTGTTAAAAACATCTATGACAACACAACAAAAGGACTTATTGGCTGCACTTTGGTTACAAAATGTGTTAAATATTAATTTGTTTTATTGGTTTGAGCCAGTACAATTGCTGTGATCTTTTTATTTACCCTGTTTATTTCATACCTCTTCATCGCTTGGTATGTTATAGGTATGTTCAAATAAAAACCATTTTCCCCCATTTTATAATGATCTGTCTTTGCAGAACATGGAGCAGCCTACATTTGACTTGTGATTTACTCGTGAGAATCTATCGCCGTCATCTGTCTGACTTGTCGTTTATGGTACGGGATGTTAGGACCATGGTTTAACTCATAAAGTGGTTTTGGTGGTTGGGAACTGCAAGCAAGCGATTAGTCTGACTGCAAATGAGCCTTAATGTACAACAGATTTCAAAGACATTGGTTGAAGGGAAGTGGTTGGATGAATGAAAGAGGGTGAAAGTTACGAGTTAAGTGTCTGGGAACATTTTGGACAACTTTACATCAATTTAACCACAAAAAAGTTCAACGTTTGTATATTTTTGATAAAACTCATCTATAAAAAAGGAAATCACTATTTTCTGAAATCATTTGTCCCCGTTTTTTCAATGGATCTTTGTCATGTGACTTGCCATGACCTACATTAAAAGGTCGTGCAGTCAGAGCTAGCTTGAACCACGACCACAGTTCAGTGAATCAGAAGTTGACAAGTCGCCCTGGGCGTCCTAATGAGATGTAAAGATTACATTAGCATGTCAAACATAATATCTAATTAAACCCGTTTCTGGGATCTACTCTTTAAATGAAAGAGGAGGATGTGAGAGGTACAGAATGAGAATGACGAGTCCACGCTTGTCTCCTTTTCCCAGCTACATTAGGTGTGTCATAAGTGAATTACTCACTCTGCCCCACTGTTAGGAGGGAGGGTTTTTTTGACCTGCCACCATGTTGCTAAAGTTTAGGGAAACACATGAGAAGTAGGCAGGTACACTACGGGCTGATTTTGGTGGATTATCCTCCTGAGATCTTCTTTGAACCAGCCCTGGCTTTGCCGAGTCACTCAAAAGAAGATCGCTTCTGCTTACAAAAGACTTGGGTCGGCCAAAACAAAAACGGTGATGGGACCGAGTGACAACATGCATTTAAAGAAAAAAAAAGGAACTGAATGAACAACCTTCAGTCAAATCCTCTTTCACAGGGAAGCGTTGCTTCAACCGTGCTCGGCCGGTCATCAAAGGCACTCTAACAACCTTCACTTATTCCTCCTCTGCTCTCCCACCATCGCTCACACCCCCCACTAATTATCTGCTCTTTCAGACCCATGCATACAACATAACAAGAATAACTGAAGGCAGTTAAAGTCAACCGCTGTGAGCCACTGGGTTCAGGTTGACAGTTCTGGTTAGACAGGTTCTGGAGGGGAGAGGCTCATACTTGTTTTACTGCGAGGCATCTGCTGCAACTGCTGCTGCTGCCTCGTTACCCTGTAGCAAAGTTTTAGGGAAATGCTGGTTTAGCCTACTGGCCTACAAATGTGTATAAATAGAACAAATAAGATATAAATCACTGGATAAACGTGATGCGGTGGCGTCTGGCTCGAAAGCACTAAAGTCACAAACACTGAAGCACAGAAACATACAAGCCACATGAATCAACAAGGACTGGCTGGGCGAGTGATGATTAAGCAACCTTGCACCACATTCAACTCGCTTCTAGTTTCCCTTCACTTATTTGTCCTGTAGACATTAAAGAGCCTCCAAAGGCGTCAAGAAATTGCATAGAAACCACAACAGCAGGAGGAAAGTGCGTTCCTCATCGTGTGAAATTCATAAAAACATTTCAGTAATAGACAATGTAGTTTGGTGAAAGCTGAGTAATACTTGAGGGCTTTTAATACACTCAACATCGAGCATTTGCAACCTTTTTATTTTTGTAAAAGCAACATTTGTGGCTGAAATGTCGTCAGAACACCTCAAGCTTCTTCAGTAAGTCATGCTAATAGAAACCAAAGTTTACTACCTGGCTTACTGATAAAAAAAACAAGAGCTTGAAAGGCTTTAAATCACAGCTTATGCAACATTACATCATCTCCATTTTCAGAGAATCTGCAAAAAAACTTTGCCATTGTAATTTGATTTTATGAAGGTAAATTGCATATTTGAGACATTTAATCCCAGGCTGAAATGGAAGCATGTCTACTCCCAAAAAAGAAAGCAAAGCAAATTTTTCTAAATGGAAAAGTCTCCGAAGAAATCTCTGTGGCATGCGTGCAAACTGTTCCTAAGTTCAGACTCAAACAAGCCATTTGCCATTTCTTTGCAGCACATCTCTGTTGCTCACATGATGTCCTTTTGAGGTCTTCACCGAGCCACACAGCCTATTTGTGAAGCTAAGTGAGAGCAAATAATGATGACTACTGTTACCATTAGTTTAGTAGGGGATTTTCTTTGCTGTTTATTATTACGGGATTCTTTCAACACATGACTTAACCATTTTCTGTGAAACAGGCTTGAAAAAAGGAAGCTACAGATAAAACTGTGTGTTTGTATAGCCTAGGCAACATCACACACACACACACACACACACACACACACACACACACACACACACGCGCGCACACTGGATCAGGCTTGAGGCTCTCATTTTATTCAGTTTTCCTAGAACGTTAAAACAAATTGTTTCTTTTCGATTTTCCAAAAAGAAAGGGAAATCATGCCCACTTCCTAGCTTCTACTTGATAAAAAACTAACCCTTTTATAAAAGTTTAAACACACGTCCTGATAAGAAGTAAAACCATACACCAGAATGTCACTATTATTTACACAAGCCTGTTAAATTACCACATAAATAAAATAATCTATATTTACATTCCGGGACAACACAATGAATAAAGTTCTGTTTGGATGTTTTGGATTTAATGTCTAATTAAAGACACTTTAAAAAAAAAGTAGCAATATGTACAAGTACACACATTCACACAACACACGTATACTTTGTATCAGGATTAAAGCACGTTGGAAGGTCGACGTTCGCTTGGAGGTTTTAAATACTAAAATCGGTGGGTGTGTTGACCATAAAGAAGGTGGTGTACTCACTGCCATGTGGAGTAACATGTAACCCGTGTGAACACTGAAGGGGCTTCTATTGCAGCAACTTGAAAGTCCCTGGTTTCTGAGGGGCCGCTGAGCAAAAAGTCGCCGTCCAACATGAGACTCAAATCATTTCCCATAAACAAAGCACAATAACACTGGAGTCATTTTGAAGCGGCTGTACAAAAGCACAAAAAAACAAAAACACAGTGGATTGTCTTTTTTTTCATACACACAGATTTTTGTTTCCTTTTGCAGGTCCATTGAGACACAGGAAATCAGTGGATTTGCATCCAGACAGAGGAGGAGGGGGAATGCTGAGAGGAATTCACAGCCATGGCAAGTCATCTTGAAATGATGTCCTCTAGGAATAATGGAGGGAAAAAAATCAGAGAATGCACTTTGTTTTTTCCTCATCTTTCCAAAAAAAGCAGAAGTGTTCTGGTTGCAGCATCAGTTCATAGGCAATTTATAAAACTGCATAGTAGTACGCTTGTGCATGTGTGTTAAGCTTTTAAGGAGCAGTCGCCCACGGACTGCCAACGCTTACTGATCTGCAGACAAGTCCACAAGCTCTTAGAAATATAAGTTTACAGTGCGAGCACACATACACACCCACATACAAATTAATCTCTCCAAAAGACAATAACAAATATCTATTTTAAAAAGTCCAAAAAAAAAGGGGCAGAGAGGGCAAAGGGGTTTAAGGGATTCTAAAATTTATGAGGTTTCTGTCTTTTGAGTTCTCATTTCCTGTGCTTTTCCATTTTGTCGGTAGACTTGCTCCCACTCTCTGAGGATCCCTGGCTGTCGCTGCCAGAGCTCAGGTACATCTTGTCCACTTGTTTGAGGGCCTCATTCAGGTAGTTCTGGAGCGAGGTCATGGCAGCGCAGATGGCCGGAGAGCCAAAGCCGTGTGTGATGAGGCTGAAATGAGTCAGGCAGCCCTGGATTCCTTGCTCCAAAATGGGTGCAGGCCTGGAGTTTCCCAAAGGCGATCGGTCCTGTGTGAGCAGATCAGTGAACTCCTTACAGATTTGCCTGGAAGTAGAAAAACAAAAGGAGAATAAATGCGGTTTACTGTAGCAGAGAGCAAATTCAGTGCACAGCACCAAAGGTAGCCAGGTCAGCTACAATGTAAGAAAGGAAATATTGAATTTATTTAACCAACTTATGTCAACTGGTTTGACTAAACTTAGTTGCCTTTTATGTTGTGCTTGAGAGAAAAAAGCTCAGATGCATCTGTTTCAGCACAGAGAAATAGGCCAGAGGAGAAAGGAGCTTCAGAAGACAGAATTTGGAGTATTTCCTGAAATTTGGACATCTTGCCTTGGACTGTCCAATGACAACAAAAATCATTGATGTTTTATATTCACAAATAACACAAGCCTGGAGGAGTTCTGCTGTGTGGTGGAGTTGCTAATGCTAACGGTTAGCTTCTACTAGTCGAGATGTTCTCTGATGTTTTCTGGACACTGATCCAACAACAGCCTTCCCCATGACGAGCCAATAGGGGTGAGACCAAGTGACAGCTTGACGTAGATCTGTCATGTTTTTTTCAAATCCTAGAGTTTCACCATCTACAGGATTTTCCATCAGAAGCTAATGCAGGAGATAGGTGTAGGACATAATGTTCACATTCAGCCTGTATACTAAGAGTGATCAGTTTCAAAAAGTAAAATAATGGTTTCTCAGTGAAGGACCTCTTTAAGCTAGACAAACCATAGCAGTAGCAAAAGCTTTTGCTCTGCAGGTTGGTCCATCCACGCTCTACTTTAGCCTCAGCAGGACTACCATTGGTTTGAACACTTTAGGCCAATCACAGCAATCTATGTTTGTTTTAGAGACGTTGGGTGGACTTAGCGCCAGAGCTGCAACAGAGAAATACTACAACAAAGCTTTTGCTTTGGCATCAACTTTGGATTATTTGGATTTGGTCTTTTCTTGGAGACATTAGCAGATTATTTCAACAAAGAATGTATTTGCTTTGTCCTCTTCGCTGGTGAGTTGCCAATGCTAATGGTTGACTTTTCACATTGACTGATTTTTTTTTCTCTATGAAAATTTCACATTGTTCATTGTTCTGATTGGTCCAGTCTGTGCCCCAGACAAGCTGGTTCTTGGTCAGCTTGCTTCTCTCACCGAACCGTCTGTCAGGAATCTTGGTGTGACCTTTGACCCAACTCACCCTGGATTCTTATGTCAATTATCTTGTTCGCTCGTCCTTCTTCCATATCAGGAACATTGCTAAGCTTAGCTTTTTTATTTTTTCCTAATTTTTTAAAACAGTTTAGGCATTTTTGTTCTTGTGAAGCTCCTTGTGATTTTTATTTTGAGAGGTGATTTATAAAAGATCATTTTCTTTCTTTCTTTCTTTCTGTCTTGTGCAGACAGTTTAAAAGATAGCTGCAGATTCCGCTCCACGAGTAAAGCTCCATTCATGTGTCGTACATATTTACATATAAAGGAGCTTGCCAGGCTACATACTAGGTTTAGCGCAAGGATAACCATTCCTGGTCCTGGGGGGTCTGCTGTCCAGCATGTTTTAGTGGTTTCACTGCTTACACACCAGGCTTTAGTCAGTGGGTGATTAACACTCTTTTGTAGAGCTTTATAAGCTGCTTAACAGCTACTTCATCCATTGAATCAGGTGAGTTAGAGCAATGAAATGACTAAAACTTGCTGGACATCACCTCTCCAGGACCAGGACTGGTTTTCCCTGGTTTAATGGAACCAGCTGACATAATTTAGGTAAATCCAACATTTTATTTCCTACAGTGTAGATGCTGCATTGAGCATTTTGAAAAAAAAAATAGAAGCAATAACTTGCCCCTCCCTAGAACTGTAAGTGTGGAAACCATGCCAATAAGGCAGAAAGAAACTTACTTTGCAGCCAGGAGCATGTTCTTGCGAGTGTTAACCTCGTTGCGCTCCACATGCGGCCTGCCCAGGTATTCAGCTATTGCCTTTGCAGGGAACTCTGTCTCACACACATAACCAAAGTCTCTTGCTAAATGAACAGCTTCACCTGGGACAAATGGAATAAAGCAGATGTTTGAGAAAACCACAGAATCCAAGACATCCTTGGTCTCCAAAAATCTACAGTAAGAAAAAAAAAAGAAAATGTGTTAAATGCCCAAGTAGAATGCATTAGTTATGAGAACATCCTCTTAATATTGCTAACATTAAAATACGAGCAGAAAGTAGTGTTTCCTGCACGGAATTTGAAGTTACCAAGGTAACAGCAGCAGCATCTTTTCTCTGAGATTAGAAATTGTTTATTCTTTACTGGTGTTTCTTCTGCTACAATCTTTCACACTAATTCTACAGATCAGTATTTTTAGAGTGACCAAATAGCAATCAGAGATCAAGATCATTATCTTAGAATTTCCATTTTAGGCCACAAGCAACAAGTCACTATATCTGAAGCTGCAAAACTAAAAGAATAATCATAAATCTTTGTAGCCAGAGGGGAAAATATAGTTAGATGAGTTTATTTCCAGTACAATGTTGGTATAAATTGCACGGTCATCACAAATTTATGTGGATAAATGCTAACCCAGAGCGCCTGAGGGGACCTGCAGCTCCACTTATTGATAGACATGAACATCACAACAGGATGCTGCTATTCAGAAGCTTTAAGGCCAGCTGGTGCTCCTGGCAAGATGAATGCAAAACAAGGCTTAATTCAGCTTTAAAGGTCTGCAAATAAAATAGGCCTCTGGTTATTCTTCTCCACAGAATCATTAGCCCATTTATTTAAAAAAACGAAAAAGAAAAAAGATGGGGACGGTGCATGAGAGGGGAAAATCTACCAAAGCCAGAGGAGGGGAGGTGGGATGAAGGTGATACTGTGATGTTGATAAAAATTAGAATAAGTCACATCGTCTTTTTACCTACGGCTCAAAGCAAAACGTAAATATGGATGACTAAAACTGGGTCTGCAGGACAGAGGTTATTTCAAAGGACAACTAGACAACTAATGCCGTTAGTATTATCAAAAGCAAAACCAATCTCCTCGCTGTTCGTTCGCCTTTTAAACACCTTAACCCAACAGCTGAATCGTCTCCCAGCCGTCCTTAGTGTCTATGAGTGATTCATCACTAAATCAAAGAAATCAGCTGTGTTCATGATTTAAAACACGCAGGAAACGTGCTGAAAGTCCCAACACAGCAGCCCACCAGTCGGAAGTTGCAAGTGCGACAGGGGGCTATAGGGGCTGAGTGGCTTTTCATTACCCCGTAAAGGGTCATTTTAGTGCACACTGCCTCAAGAAAATGATTTCAAAATATGAAAAAGTTACACTGTATGGCTTTAAAGTGAAGCTAAAACGGTCATGTTTCAGTGGTTGATCATTTCATAAACAGCTCTTAAAAACATTTTTACGCATAAATATTATGTTACATTATATATTATTATTTGCTTATAATATAATAGAAGACAGATGTGTCAGAAAGTCATCTGGCTATTTTCTTACCAAAACATAACAGTCACAATAAAAGGTATCATATGCACAGCTGCTGCCAAGTGCAGGAGCTTCTGAAAAAAGTAACGTTGACGACTGTCATTTAGAAACTATTTTACGACTGCACCGCACATAAAACACACATTATGCTGATGACAATGACAGTTCCACATTCTCACACATTCCAGCCACTGCAGAAGGCAGTTACACTTAAGAGAGTGCTACTGAGTGAAACATCATACCTTCTACTAGTGAGGTAAGTAGAGTGACGTTGGCTGCCTTCCTCCTTCCCGCAGGCAGGTTAAGACCAATTTTATCTAGCTTTTCTCTCAAAGAACGGCCTCCATTTTTTGACTTGGCCCTGTGGAACGACAAGAAAAATATTTAAAAACAGACTGAGTTCAAGAAAATCTGAAAAAGTCAAACTCAAAAAACAATATGTTGAAATAAGTTATGTTAGCGGGTTCCACTAAACCTATAATCTTAAAGGTGCTTTAGCAAATCTACAGATCAAGCTAGGTTTTGAACGTAAAAACGTTCTCAGAACACTCTCCCCTCGCCTTGGGCATCTTTCCTGAGACGCTTCTGCCGGAACCAGAAAACCCAGGGCTGTCAACTCTCACACATCGAGCGTGAGACACGCATTTAACCCAGGTCGCATGCTCTCACGCCACACCTCCAATATCTCACAAAGAAGAATCAATCCCCACCCACCCCCCTCTGATGGTACGCTCACGGAGGCAAAACGGTCCATGCGCACACCCTCGCTATCTCGTATTGAAAAGTTCAAAAGTTGGCAGCCCTGAAAACTGCATTTCAAGAGGAAGCTAGATAGCGCTAAACACCAGTTGCTGTTTTCTAGGTCCAAATGTCTTGTGTTGTCCGTGACTTCAAATTGTGTTTCTCCTTCTCTGATGTTATTGAGCAGAGAACCTCTGACACCAGTGGTGTTCTATTGCTAAATGCGTGTGTAATGAATGGAGGACCCAGGGAAGTGCGGTGGTTTGGTGAGACCGACAACGGGATGGTCCAATACTTTGGTCCAAAATGTGTTTCCGGTGGAGGTTTTTAGACAAATGGGAGAGAACCACTTCATTATTATTTTGTTTTAATCTCCACAATATATTTATTACTCTACAATGTTAAAAGGTTGTTAAGAGGCATGAAAAAAAAAGTTTTAAGCTAATTTGTTTTCCAAATTTGCCATTGTAGCTTTAAATGC